>NC_057811.1:88717208-88719260 GCF_018294505.1 Triticum aestivum
ACATCCTTACCGAACATCTCCAAAATATGCATGGATCTCTCTGTAGCATCAAGCATATTGCAGTAATCTACCGGAGATGCTTGACAAAAGGTGAACACTGAACTACGGCTAGTTCACCACATAACAAGCTCAAACAAGCATGGCAAAAGTGCAAATGATAACAGGTTCACAGACTTGGTGAAATTACTGGACATGCCTGAAACAGCATCAGGTAGCAATGTTCAGGGCAAGAAAACAACATGCTACAGTAACTTAACATGGCAAAACAAGGTATGGCAGTGTTCTACTATATGCATATAACAGAAGTCCCTTACTGACCATAAGCCAAAAAGGACCAGAAGATATGATGGCAACCATGTAAACATAGCAAGTTTCGTTGACAGGTTTCAGACTTGGCAGAAAACAGAGCATGGCAGAAACAATAATATGAAGGCAACTTGGTGAGCTTGATGCACTCACCACAAAGCAATGCATGACAAAACAAGCATACCTACAGCAAGATGGCAAGTTTATGAAGCTATCTATGGCAAGAACAAAAGCATAGCATGTATGGATCAACTACAACAGGCTTGGCAAAATTGAATAACATGTAAACAATCTGCCAGAAATATTTTATAGCAAAAGTAGAGACAGATTGAGTCATGCTATGGCACTCCATAATTTCAAACAAGGGCGGGAATGGATCAATTACAACAATATCTACAAAACATCCTTACCGAACATCTCCAAAATATGCATGGATCTCTCTGTAGCATCAAGCATATTGCAGTAATCTACCGGAGATGCTTGACAAAAGGTGAACACTGAACTACGGCTAGTTCACCACATAACAAGCTCAAACAAGCATGGCAAAAGTGCAAATGATAACAGGTTCACAGACTTGGTGAAATTACTGGACATGCCTGAAACAGCATCAGGTAGCAATGTTCAGGGCACGAAAACAACATGCTAAAGGAACTTAACATGGCAAAACAAGGCATGGCAGTGTTCTACTAAGTGCATATAACAAAAGTCCCTTACTGACCATAATCCAAAAAGGACCAGAAGATATGATGGCAACCATGTAAACATAGCAAGTTTCGTTGACAGGTTCCAGACTTGGCAGAAAACAGAGCATGGCAGAAACAATAATATGAAGGCATCTTGGTGAGCTTGATGCACTCACCACAAAGCAATGCATGACAAAACAAGCATACCTACAGCAATATGGCAAGTTTATGAAGCTATCCATGGCATGAACAAAAGCATAGCGTGTATGGATCAACTACAACAGGCTTGGCAAAATTGAATAACATGTAAACAATCTGCCAGAAATATTTTATAGCAAAAGTAGAGACAGATTGAGTCAT
Organism: Triticum aestivum; assembly: GCF_018294505.1. NCBI lineage: Eukaryota > Viridiplantae > Streptophyta > Magnoliopsida > Poales > Poaceae > Triticum > Triticum aestivum. The sequence continues at coordinate 88,718,558 of NC_057811.1, forward strand.
GCTATGGCATTCCATAATTTCAAACAAGGGCGGGAATGGATCAATTACAACAATATCTACAAAACATCCTTACTGAACATCTCCAAAATATGCATGGATCTCTTTGTAGCATCAAGTTTACATGGCAACAAAATAACAGCAGTAACAGACAGAAATTACTGTCCCTGAAATCAGAAACATTACGGAGCCTAGTTCGCATGCTTGTGCTAGTCACCACAGAGATCACAAAAATACATGGAATACACCACTGGAAAGAAGGCATGGCATACAACAAAACACATGCAGAGCTCATGCCCATAAGATGCACAAAATAAATGCAACAAAAATAACAAATCTCCAAGTTCTGCTAAGAACCAGCAGATAACAGCAACTAGCACTGTTGCATCAGAGATTTGGGCATCAATATGGCCTCTAATGAACATGGTGCAATGGAACAAAATGTAGAGCATCACGAGAAGAACATTTCGATATATTACACGCGTGAAACGGAGCTATATGCAGAGAGTTATGCCATGATGAACAGGGGTATATAATGTGAAAATCATGAGACTTGGAAAATATTTCGGGGTCTCAGGGTCAACCTAGGTTTGACTGGATCGGGATCTCGATGGAGCTCGAGCTCGGGCTCGCCGATGGCCGGAGCTGGAGGAGGCCGGAGGAGAGGGGCGGTGGCCGGCATCAGAGGAGGAAGAAGGCGCGGAGG
>NC_057811.1:88719726-88724731 GCF_018294505.1 Triticum aestivum
ACGGGCCGGCGCAGTGGAGGCGGCCGGGGCGCTGACGTGGCAGCCTCCGGTTCGCCGAGCGCGGTGGCGGGGAGGTGTCCGGCGCGGACCGGACACGTCCGGCGGCGGAGAGGGAGCGGGGCTAGGGTTGGACTAAGAACGTATTTCGGGAGGGATGCAAATATATAGGTAGAGGGAGCTAGAAGAGTCGAAATGAGGTGCGGTTTTCGCCCACACGATCGTGATCGAACGACCTAGAGCATGGAAAATAGTTTGGTTGGTTTTGGGCTGTTTAGAGAGGGGTTTTTGCTGCAACACACAAAAAGACTTTGCGGATGCCCGGTTAACCGTTGGAGTACCAAACGACCTCCAAATGGAACGAAACTTGACCGGTGGTCTCCAGGTGGTATACTAAGGCCACTTAACAAGCCTCAGTCCATTCCGAGAACGTTCAACACCCGCACACGAAAAGAAACAAGAGGGGTGCGCCGGAGGAGGTGGGAGCGCCGGATTGCAAAACGGACAACGGGGAAAATGCTCGGATGCATGAGACGAACATGTATGCAAATGCAATGCACATGATGACATGATATGAAATGCATGACATGGACAAAATACAAAACGAAAGACAAAACCCGACCACGAAGGGAATATCATAACCCATGGCCGAAAATGGCAAGAGTTGGAGTTACAAATATGGAAAGTTACATCCGGGGTGTTACAACACTCCACCACTACGAGAGGATCTCGTCCCGAGATCTAGGACTGAAAGAACTCCGAATATTCGGAACGGAGATGGTCCTCGCGTTCCCAGGTGGCTTCCCGGCCGGAATGGTGCGACCACTTTACTTTCAGGAATTTGATTGACTTGTTGCGAGTCTTGCGCTCAGTTTCTTCAAGAATAGCAACGGAGTGCTCATGATAAGACAGATCTTCTTGGAGGTCAATCTCTTCGAAGTTGATGGTGCGCTCAGGCGTCTTGAAGCACTTGCGGAGCTGTGACACGTGGAACACATCGTGCACGTTCGCGGAGTTGGAAGGAAGCTCAAGTTGATAGGCGAGGTCGCCTCTTTTGCCAATGATCTTGAAAGGACCCACGTATCTGTTGGAAATATGCCCTAGAGGCAATAATAAATAGGTTATTATTATATTTCCTTGTTCATGACAATCGTTTATTATCCATGCTAGAATTGTATTGATAGGAAACTCAGATACATGTGTGGATACATAGACAACACCATGTCCCTAGTAAGCCTCTAGTTGACTAGCTCGTTGATCAATAGATGGTTACGGTTTCCTGACCATGGACATTGGATGTCGTTGATAACGGGATCACATCATTAGGAGAATGATGTGATGGACAAGACCCAATCCTAAGCCTAGCACAAGATCGTGTAGTTCGTTTGCTCAGAGCTTTTCTAATGTCAAGTATCATTTCCTCAGACCATGAGATTGTGCAACTCCCGGATAACCGTAGGAATGCTTTGGGTGTACCAAACGTCACAACGTAACTGGGTGGCTATAAAGGTGCACTACAGGTATCTCCGAAAGTGTCTGTTGGGTTGGCACGAATTGAGACTGGGATTTGTCACTCCGTGTAAACGGAGAGGTATCTTTGGGCCCACTCGGTAGGACATCATCATTATGTGCACAATGTGACCAAGGAGTTGATCACGGAACGAGTAAAGAGACTTGCCGGTAACGAGATTGAACAAGGTATAGGGATACCGACGATCGAATCTCGGGCAAGTAACATACCGATAGACAAAGGGAATTGAATACGGGATTGATTGAATCCCCGACATCGTGGTTCATCCGATGAGATCATCGTGGAACATGCGGGACCCAACATGGGTATCCAGATCCCGCTGTTGGTTATTGACCGGAGAACCTCGGTCATGTCTGCATGGTTCCCGAACCCGTAGGGTCTACACACTTAAGGTTCGATGACGCTAGGGTTATAGGGAAAGTATGTACGTGGTTACCGAATGTTGTTCGGAGTCTCGGATGAGATCCCGGACGTCACGAGGAGTTCCGGAATGGTCCGTAGGTAAAGATTTATATATGGGAAGTCCTGTTTTGGTCACCGGAAAAGTTTCGGGTGATATCGGTAATGTACCGGGACCACCGGGAGGGTCCTAGGGGTCCACCAAGTGGGGCCACCAGCCACAGAAGGCTGCGTGGGCCAAGTGTGGGAGGGGACCAGCCCCAGGTGGGCTGGTGCACCCCCCCACCAAGGCCCAAGCGCATGGGAGAGTGGGAGAGGGCAAACCCTAGGTCCAGATGGGCCTTAAGGCCCACCCTAGTGGCGCCCCCCCTCTCCTCCTCTTGGCCGCCACCCTAGATGGGATTGGGGCTGCCGCCACCCCTGGGGAGGGAACCCTAGGTGGGGGCGCAGCCCTCCCTCTCCCCCTATATATAGTGGAGGCAAAGGGGCAGCCCAACACACGAGAACGTCTCTCTTTCGGCGCAGCCCTACCCCTCTCCCTCCTCCTCTCCCGCGGTGCTTGGCGAAGCCCTGCGGGATTGCCACGCTCCTCCACCACCACCACGCCATCGTGCTGCTGCTGGACGGAGTCTTCCCCAACCTCTCCCTCTCTCCTTGCTGGATCAAGGCGTGGGAGACGTCACCGGGCTGCACGTGTGTTGAACGCGGAGGCACCGTTCTTCGGTGCTTAGATCGGAAGCAACCGCGATCTGAATCGCTACGAGTACGACTCCTTCATCCGCGTTCTTGCAACGCTTCCGCATCACGATCTACAATGGTATGTAGATGCACTCCCCTTCCCCTCGTTGCTAGATTACTCCATAGATTGATCTTGGTGATGCATAGAAAATTTTGAATTTCTGCTACGTTCCCCAATAGTGGTATCAGAGCCAGGTTTATGTGTAGTTTCTATGCACGAGTAGAACACAAAGTAGTTGTGGGCGTAGATGTTGCCAATTCTTCTTGCCGCTACTAGTCTTATCTTGTTTCGGCGGCATTGTGGGATGAAGCGGCCCGGACCGACCTTACACGTACGCTTACGTGAGACAGGTTCCACCGACTGACATGCACTAGTTGCATAAGGTGGCTAGCGGGTGTCTGTCTCTCCCACTTTAGTCGGAACGGATTCGATGAAAAGGGTCCTCATGAAGGGTAAATAGAAATTGGCATATCACGTGGTGGTTTTACGTAGGTAAGAAACGTTCTTGCTAGAAACCTGTACAAGCCACGTAAAAACTTGCAACAACAATTAGAGGACGTCTAACTTGTTTTTGCAGCATGTGCTATGTGATGTGATATGGCCAGAAGATATGATGAATGATATATGTGATGTATGAGATTGATCATATTCTTGTAATAGGGATCACGACTTGCATGTCGATGAGTATGACAACCGGCAGGAGCCATAGGAGTTGTCTTTATTTTTTGTATGACCTGCGTGTCATTGAATAACGCCATGTAAATTACTTTACTTTATTTCTAAGCGCGTTAGCCATAGAAGTAGAAGTAATCGTTGGCGTGACAACTTCATGAAGACACAATGATGGAGATCATGATGATGAAGATCATGGTGTCATGCCGGTGTCAAAGATGATCATGCTGCCCCGAAGATGGAGATCAAAGGAGCAAAGTGATATTGGCCATATCATGTCACTATTTGATTGCATGTGATGTTTATCATGTTATGCATCTTATTTGCTTAGAACGACGGTAGCATAAATAAGATGATCCCTCACTAAAATTTCAAGAGATGTGTTCCCCCTAACTTTGCACCATTGCGAAGGTTTGTTGTTTTGAAGCACCACGTGATGATCGGGTGTGATATATTCTAACGTTCGAATACAACGGGTGTTGACGAGCCTAGCATGTACAGACATGGCCTCGGAACACATGCAAAACACTTAGGTTGACTTGACGAGCCTAGCATGTACAGACATGGCCTCGGAACACAAAAGACCGAAAGGTCGAACATGAGTCGTATAGCAGATACGATCAACATGAAGATGTTCACCGATGATGACTAGTCCGTCTCACGTGATGATCGGACACGGCCTAGTTTGACTCGGATCATGTATCACTTAGATGACTAGTGTAACATCCCAAAATTCTAAATTTTGGAATGTTATAATAAATAGATAGATTTGATTGTTTGTTGGATTGTTGTGTGATTGATTGACTGAAAGTGAGTAGAATTCGAAATCTTTTGAAAGTTAAATGAGGGGGAATAAAAGGACTTTCCCAAACTTTCATTTTGCTTTTATGATCTCTATGAATTCAAATTCTTTTCACCACAAAACCCTGGAGAGAAGATGACATGACTTCTTCCATTTATTTAAATGAAAAGGGGTGTTGAAAATATTTGAATTTCATTTGGGAATATTTCCAATTTTGAAACTTTATGCAACTAAATGATTTTCATGAGCGAAGATAAAATAACTTCTTCAAAACATATGAAATAGGAGTTGGGAGTTTCAAAGGATTAAATTCAAAGTCCCATTGAAATTATTTTCCAATATTGGACTTATTTGAGTTTTATTCAAATTATTTTTCTCCAAAATAAAAATATACAGAAAATAGGGTAACATGATTCCCTACATCAGAAAATTGGAGAAAAATAAATTTGAAATCATTTTGGTATTTTTAAAATGATTTTTATTGGATTTTATTAAGGCAGTAGCACTGTTTGATTTATTAAAATTTGTGTGGATTTTATTTGACTTCACAAAAATGTTCACGTTGTAGGAAATCTTTTCCTGAAAATTTTGATATATTATATGCCTATATAATATATTTATTTATTTGGTTTTCTTTATTATTTTGTTCGCCTGGAAAATGTTTTAAAAAAAAGATCCCTCCGCCGAACTGGGCCGGCCCAGCTCTTGCCAGGCCAAGGCCCAGCTCCGCGCACCGCCATCGTCCCCGTCGCCGAGCAGGACTCCGGCCGGAGTCCGAGCCGCGCCCGCCGCCGCCTTGCCCCTTCCCCACGCCTCCCAAGGCCACCCCTCCTCCTTAAATACCGAGCCGCCCCGACCCTCTCTC